>NW_024581137.1:2357419-2392079 GCF_017639235.1 Corvus kubaryi | reverse complement strand
TTATTCTGACTTAGTGCCTCCCACTGGTTTGTTTTCAAACTAGTACACTGATCAAGAAATCATTATCAAGAAAAATTAAGACTGAAAGGCAGCTCTACATGTTGGCATGGGCAATGTACAGAACTCAAAGGAAAAGCTTTTAACTACTGATAAGCAACATTATATCTTAACAAAATCAAAATAAAGAAAGCTAAAACCTCAATCTCTGGTAAGCCTGAAATATAGTCCGTATATCTAAAAGGCTACATATAGTATTATATTACATTATATTATAGTGACTATATTCTATTCTATTGTGTTGCACTGCATAGAAGAATGTAGTACTGAAACAATGACCCGTCAAAAAACAGGTTTTGATTTGACCATGAGGTGGCAGCACTGCTCATGACATAGCCAGAGCACATTAGGCTTTCGCTGTATGTACTATGTGTTGAAGAAGCAAATATCTTGTGTATTTCTGTGCTAAAATATGCATGTTTCCACTAGAGGAATACGTTCCTAGGACAAACACACAAAAAAGGAACCTTTTATTTGTCTACAATTGATAGCTAGAGAGTACATTTGATTGAATGAACTGTGCTTGGTCCCCAAAACAAGAAGTTGCACTGAAAACTTTGAATTAACATTGCAGAACCTTTTCCCAGTGAGGGAAAAAAAAAAAAAAAAAGAGGACGTGGTAGAAATAACCTGTGAATCATAGGATCATACATTCAGAATAGTTGGGTTGAAAAGGGACCTTTAAAGGTCATCTAGTCCAACTCCACAGCAATGAGCAACTAGATCAGATTGCTCAGAGCCCTGTTCAACCTGACTTTGAATGTTTCCAGCAATGAGGTTTCTACCACCTCAATGGACATAACGTTCCAGTGTTACACCACCATTACTGTAAAAAATTTCTTCTGATATCAAGTCTGTAATGGGGAAGAATAATTTTCTCATTTGCTGTTAGTTTTATTAGAAAAAAAAATGTATTTCAAAAAAAGAAAGGTTGGAATGTAAAGGAAAATTATGTCCATGGGACTGCTTATAATTTTCCATTCAAAGAGTTGCTGAGCAATGATTTCACATGGGAAAATTCGGTTTTCCAAAATGGTTTAACAATGTTCTATCCCACAGGAGCACTTGATGAACTACTTGTGCTGATGACATCTCTGACAGGACTGTATCTTTATTTGGGAAATGGCATCCCCATATTTATTTTCTGGAAACTGAGGAAAAGGGCAGTACTGAATAACAAGCGGTATCTCCCACAGGAAAAAAACCCCAATAATATGAAGATCAGATTAACATAAGAAGACTAGTCTATATTCAAGAGACTTGCACAGGATTTTAAAGCGGTTAAGTCTGAAATCCAAAGTATGACTGCAACTTACACAGCCATCCTCAAACTAGCTTTACTGCAGTTGGCTTTGGTATGGATAGACTTAGTCATACAAATCTCTGGCTAGATACGTAGTTCCTCACACTCTGAATGAGCTTGATCCTTGTTCCTGGAGGCATGCCCACTTAAGTATTATTTTGTACCTTCAAGGTAACTGACACAGAAACTACATTTCACACCTATGACTACAGGGTATACATGTAGTTTCAACATCTTTGTGTCAACATGACTAGCTATTCTATATCTCTCTAGTCACTAGGTTTCCCATGTAGTAGAAGGACAAACATATTAGAATTATTTTGGCATGTATGTATGTCTGTAAGAAGATACTACAATAGCTTCCTTTGTATATAATTACAAAAACAACTTGGATACATATCCTACAAAGATTTATGCAAAATATACTCTGCAGCTTTCTTTTCTGAGTGCAGGATGCCTGCACAGTAGGACAGACTGTTGTCAGTTGGGTTCAAGACTTCAGCTGATGCAGAAGGGTACTGGTGAGAAAGCTGAAGCTCTTATGTTAAACATACATAAATGGGCCTGTTTAACACAAATATTCCCCAGCTGCACACTGAACAGAGGTTGTAAAACCCAAGAACAGAACAGAGGTTGTAAAACCCAAGTACCCTTGCCCCTGAAAAAAGTCCAGGCTGAGTTTTACCCACCAGCAAATTACATGTGGTGAGCACATTATAGCCATAATCTCAATCTTTCTAATTGTTAAATCTTTTTTCCAGCATGTGACATATGAAAGACCATGCACTGGCACAAGAGAAAGCATATGTTTGAGTAAACATTTCAGTAGTCTGCAAACAGCTGTGTATTATCCATGGATAATGTTCCTTTCTCCACACCCCTCACATGGCTGGTAAGGAGATTTGCTCTGGAGTGGGTAATGGACAGAACAGGTTGTGCAGTATTTGGCAAAGCAGAAGCTCCGTTCTAGCATTTTTCTTTCTAAGGTACATAATTCACAATATTTTTTCTGATTTTTATCAATTAGACAATTAACTATAATCTGCCTCCACACTGAATGAGAAATGGCCTACAAATTGTTTTTGCATGGTTAGAGTTGCTTATTCACTGTAATCAACTGGTCCCATGGTACTGGTCTTTTCCCTAAAGAGATGGACTTAGCTATCTCTTACAAGACGATAAATAACAAATACAAAAACACCAAAGATAAGCGACTTGCAAAGCACCAAATTCACATCCTCAATCTTCAATCTTCAAGTTAGTATGAAACATTCACTTCTTAGTCCTCCAGCCCAAATAAACAGGTGGCTCTAATCTTTCTAAGACCTTGAGAATGAAGGCCTTCAAATGTAACGTTTTCCTCAAAGTTAGAGACTCATGGGTCTACTCTCTTGGCTGAGCTGGTGCTCCTGAGTCATCCTAAAAAAGCCCCAGTGTTTCTGCATTCACCTGGTCCTGCAAGGACTGCAGCCTTCCGGCACAATGGTTGCTCAGCCAGCACCCACCAGAGTAGGGAGAGCAGTCATTCTGCTCATTAATCTTTCTGGAGTCTTGATAGTTACATATAGAACTGCACATACTCATGAAAATCTGAAAAGTCATATGTTATTTGAGTATTTATGCTTAGTTTCTGCATGACTGCAGTAAGAGCTATGATTGGTACTTGTTCAAGACTGTTTTCCTTACAGACATTTAACTGAACTATATAAGTAACATGATCTCTTAACAAAAGAACTGAAGTTTTCTAAACAGTTGTTACTAAGGGGCCTCTTAAGAAAAAGTACATAATAATTTGTCTGAAATTAATACATGCTTCTAGATTGAATTTTCTACATGTTTAGTTGAGGTATAATATTTTCTTCTTATTTACCACTTTGCTAGAGCAGTAGGAATTTAAATAATTTTGATGGTTTTGACCATCAAAACAAAGCACTGTATTGTTTATATTTAGGAATAGTTACATTTCAGTGAATTTCACTGATATATACAGAAAGAAAATGCTAGAAAATTTGGTCCCATTTATTTTGCTACCTAATAATTCAGCAATTGTCTTTGAGGCAACGTGGTTCAGATACTATCTCAGAGGCCTGTGGTACACAGGTGAGGAAGTGCAAAAGTGTAAACACACTGTAGAACTTAGACGTTTTTCCAAACTGCTGAGGCTGCTAAAATGTCTGCGGACCTCTACACTAGGCTCAGACTCATTTGAAATTATTCCCAGGTGCCCTTGAAACCATCCTATGTCTTGGGATTGCTACAGTTAAAAAATGTTTCAGCAGCCTCCCATTTCAATTGCATCCTTAATAGGACCTCTTGTGAGAATTTTTCTTAGGTCTGTTTTTTTCATGTCCAGTGCAGCCTGTCCTAACGGACAGAAGAATACAGCCCAAAGAAAGTCAGAAGGATATCATCTCACAAATCTCCATTTCCTATTAAGCAACTCTAATAATCCAGGATTTTTCTTTCAGACACTGTACAAAAATTGATGGATAAGGCTTACCAGCGGAACTAAGTGGTACTAGGCATTATGTCAAAGGAATGATTTTCCCTCAGAATGCTTCAATGGCTTTTTTCAAATCTAATGACTGTTTCTGGTAAGTCTGTTTCTGGTTACCACACAATTTTTTTTGGATTTAGAATAAACTGGAGATGTTTAGGAAACAATAGATTGCATATAAAAATGGGTGTCAAAAATGCAATAAAATGCTGTCCTTACCATCTGTTTTCTTTGATTCATCCCCCACACTAAATTTATCTTTTCTGTCCAATTTATTGTCTTCCTTTAATTCACCTAGAAATAAGCAATAAGAAGCAATAAGAAACACTATAAGCATTTTAATGCAGAGTGCATTTTAATGCTTGTAGCTCAGCGAAATTGCAACACCCAAAGGAGATGTTCCTTAGGAGGAGAGGTCTGAATTCAAAAGGAACCGAATTAACACATTTTCATAGAACAGCACCAGAAAAAATTCATCCAACTCCTACAGATAAGCAAGCTTTACAATCTACTTATACATTTCTTCTAATTATGAAAACCTTTTAAAGTTCGTATGCAAGCTCACAATTCCTCTGATTGTATGTAGGCCAGTAAAAACCTGATCATAAGCTTCATTTCAGAATCAGGAGTCTGAAACATTTATGCTTTCCAAAGAAATAAGATCCTTCAAGGCTTCATCATAAGTGTCTGTTTTAAAGAACCATCTTAGATACCCTGAACAGGCCTGTGTAATTTTGCCTTACTTTCTCTTACTAGATTCCTTTATCTACAGATTCATTTGTTTTGATATCAGGGAACAATCCTCCTAGCACTGATCATTGCCTTTAGAGTCTCTGTAGCAAACCAGAAAATCAAGGCCTTTGGCAGAGAAATGGTTCATGCAGAATGAAAATAGCAACTTAAGATGGGGTGTATTTTATGAAGCCAGGAACGTCAACCAAGAGTCATTCTTTTTTTGGTCCTCTATTAGTCATACAGCAAAGCACATCAGACCTTACCAGACCATCCCTTCACTGAATGAGAATGCCAAATGCTAGATCAAATAAAAAATAACTTAAAGGGAAAGCTGTAGCAGAACAGAATTATTTCAGCTACAGTGTCCAAACAGTATGAAAGGTCTTCTTCCTTTTGTGATGCACACCTCAACACAAAAAGCTGTAAAAGTCTCACTTCAGAATTTTGTAAATGTGAGGCTGTATTACAGTGATGCTTTTTCCATCTGTATCACTATTTTTGGTACTATAACTACTTCCCAGCCTTTGGATCAAGATTAAAGGTATTAAGTGTTAAAGAGGATGTGATCTGCCTTCAAAATACTCATGGGCAGTGGATATTTATTTTTGGAACAGCTTAAAAAAAGAAAAATTCTAGAGAAACAAGGTCTCCCTCTTCCACAATGTGCCTTAATCATTAGCATATTTATTGTTCTTGGATGGTAGTGGATCAATCTCTCTCTCCAATTAAGCTTCATCATAGTATAAAAGAGGAATGGTTTTCAAACCCAAAAATATTTAACAAGATAGAACCAAAGCGTGCTCTGTTCAGCTTTTATTCAAAACTTTTCATGTTTATCTTCCTAAACTCACTGTGTGGGTGAAAAAAAAATGAATGCAAGATGATACAGGACTAGCAGCACCCTCCTCATCTGATCACACTGCCACTGAGTTGGGGTCTTTGTACAGAGAGGTTGTGAGCAGATCCAACAGGGTTTAGGTGTCTGTTTGATGAAGGCGGTCTTAAAAAAAAAAGGGGAACTGAAACAAAAATGCACCTAGCAAAGCACGAAAGTCTTCTTGCATTTCCTCCACTTTCATACAGCTGATGGTAGTGATGAGCTAACAGTGCTTTTTTGACCATTGCATAAACAAGTTGCTTGACCCTAAGTGTATGCAGGAAAAATGCCAAACATCTACACATGCACTATTTCAGAGTTCAATCTCTCGGAGAAAGCACAGGGCAGTGAATGACAGAGACACTTTAAACTCACCTGATAACACAATTTCTGAACTTACAGGGAATATTATGAAAAGGGGACTTTTGAGTAATGTTGTATCTACCATGTCATACTGCCAGCAGCAGAGCAGAATAATGATCATGTTGATCTTTTTGAAAGGGATTACAGAGGCAGAGAAATAATAAGACAAATACATTAGATGAGATATTAACATGCAGGCATAAAGGAAGCTGTGGCGAATCCACAGATATGAATGTTTTCATCAGTCCCCAGAGACTCCGTAGTGATTGTACCTCATAAAGGCCTTATCCCATAAACAAAGGAGTAGAATTTCTTTTCCTGAGGAAGACACTAGTTTTCAAAAATTATAATTCCTTTCAAAGCACTTTTTACAACTGCAGCAGAGACACATTGCTGAAAAAGGTACAAGCAAAATCACTACAGTAGTATTAATCCCCATATTGTTAGAAGCATGCAACACAAAGGATTTTGGAAGAAAAGTCTGGTGCAGTCTAACTGGGATTTCATGTGCCCCTGACCTTTTTGTCTTCCTGAGGAGCCCATTCCATTCACACATGTAGCACTGTCTGAAGAAAAATCCCATACATTAGAGAGAATGACAGCTTTGATTCCCACAGTCCTTCCAATCTAAAAAACCCCTAAGAATGAAGGAATTACTGGGAAAGGCCAGCAACCCTGAGAATGATATCAGGAATTTTTTAAACACAATTTCTGCATCTCCTGCCATCTAAACTCACTGCTTGAACCTGGACTTTCAAAGCCTAAATGCTCATTCCGTCTTTTTCTAAGAGGAGGCTTCTAAGTGGTTTTTTTGCTACTTTTGGACTGCATGACACTAGCCAAGTTTGTGACAAGTCACATGTGACTGTACTGCCAGTTTTTGATATTGGCTCCAGGGAGCAGGAAGTGTGCTGGGAAGGACAGTGAAATAGCCAAGAGACAAGTGATCTCTTCTATTGGGTTTAATAAGTGTTTTTAATGTTTAATGGAATTTTCAAACTTTTTTTCCACTTTTATTTGGGTGCAGAATGGGATTCTTATTTTAACTCAGTTCTACAGCAAGTTAAAACCACTGGAATAAAATTTCTGTAAAAAAAACCCCTCAAAAAATAAAGGCTCATGACTGTCCTTGTAAAAAAATAAATGGAGTAAAGGAAGGATAGATGAAATAAATCCTAAAAAATTAGTTGAGAAAAATTCTCTGTTCCAAAACATATTTGGATCTGAGGCTCAAATCAAAGATGTCTTTAATTTGCTTTAAAATGAGTTTGTAAGCCAACTTTGGCTTCTCCTCTGTCGTTTACTCAAGCAATGAAGATGTTCTTTGAAGCAGGAATATTTGTTTCAGCTTTCCATGCTGTGAATCATAAGAGGCAACTTCAGTTCCATGACAAAAATAATTTTTCCTTTTTTTCCAAGCAGGTATGATGAACCCCATCTACAGAAGAACACTACTTGTAATTTAATTTAGTTTCTGATTCCCATATGTAGGTGACTATGCCTATGTTCAGGAAGAGATTCTGGGCCCAGGAATGCTTTTTCAGGACATCAGGTTCCCCCATCACTAAGGTGAGATACTGGTTTTAGGGCTGGATTTATGTTTCAGTGGAAGGAGAGAACTCACCATTCCGGACATACTATTTCTCTCCTCCCACAATGTGATGAGGATCCATTTTCTTATCTGTCCTAGGTGCATTTTTCCCTTGATAGGCCTCGTGTTTGCTCATACCACTTTGCCAAGTGCCCTTTACAGGATTCTTACCAGAATCTGCACTTTCGCTTTCCCCAGGATTTGGATCTTTTTTCTTTTCTGTCTTTGCTTCTTTGACATCTTCACCCGGCTTCCCATCCTGTTTGTCTCTTTCCTTTTCATCTGTTCCCTGATAAGCATTTTCCTCTGCTTCTTTCTTAGCTTTATCTTCTGCATCCTCAGCAAAGACAGAAGCCAAACAAGGAAAGAAATCACAACTATCAGTCAATTTGACAAGAACAACTCACGTGTCTAAATCTACTTCAGCTTTTCACATGCAAACAAATTTTCTAAGATAAATGTAGAAACTGATTTGACAATGGAAAAAGAATGTAGGAGGACATTTAACAAAATATTCTGAAAATAACCCCCCTGGTTGTCCTAAATGTATATTATGCACATGTCCTATTTTTACCATAAAAAGTTCACCTTTGAAAAAGTGGTTCCTCATAATTCTTAAAAGGCAAAAAGAGATACTAGCTACTAAATGCTGTAGGGATGTCTCATAGATTTCACAGAACATTCTCAGTTGAAAAGGGACCCATAAAGTGCAACTTTTATATGAATGGGCCATACAGAGGTCAAGGCCATGCTCTAACCATCTGAGCTAATCTCAGGGTCTCATGGCATACAGAATGATTCCTCTCATTTGGGGATCTGAAAAAAAAGCTTTATTTTGCGCCTGGACCACAGGACAGAACTTTGCATCAGGAGAATCAGGCTTGCTACAACACCATTGGATGAGTGTCTCTTGCCAAAAGTAGTGTCAGAAGATACTATATCCAAATGGTGCTTTGTACGTTAGAGTGTTTGTTTAGTCAGTTCTTTTGTTTGTAGCTCTTTAATGACGATCATTTAGGCAAAAAAAAATCAGTAATAAACTCACTTTTCTCATCCAGTATAAGAAATTTTCTATAAATATCATAGGATAAAAACAGCTCACTGAGGCTTCTAGGGACAATGCCATTACCAAAGGGAATACAGTATTGTACAAATAATTTAATAATAATATTAGCTACAAAAATAGCAATAATAGGTTCCTTCCTTTCTGATCCCCAATTTCTATTTGCTGTCAACAAACAGTAAATGCTTCTGTATTCTCTTAATAATAATTGTTTGCACTGGTTATGCATCTTGAGTGCAAGACACCAGTTTGACAAGGATCAGCAGTTTAAGCCCCTGCTATGTGGCAGGCCTTGCTGCAAGACAGGTAAGGAGGGTGCTGCAGAAACTTGCTGCAAGTCAGGAGAAAACAGCAGCCGAACAAAGGTACTGATGCAAGTGGGCTGGAGTCCAAAACCAGTTCCTTAGTCCTTAGCCCATACAAAGATATGCTGAGCCATGTGTTTGTATAACTCTTTCAGGATTAAAAAAATATGCATGCTTGTACTGCTAAATGTACCTCGAAACACAGAAATTATGTAAAAGTCCCCCACAGTTCTGTCTTTCGCATAGGATTTTTATATAGTAAATGCTTAGTCAAGAAAATATATATGGTACATGTTGAAATTAAATTCTTAAAACTAGTTACCTGTATTGTAACTTCATTCACTCAACGCTCCTATACTGTGAGACATTGAACATGTTAAATGCTTTGCTTGTTTGGTTAGCTTTAATTTGGTCCATAAGGAACTGATAGATATTAAACAAACAAACAAAAACAAACAAAGAAACCCATAACAAAACAAAAATAAACAAACAAACAAACAAACAAAAACCGACAAAAACCACACCAAAAAAAACCCACCAAAAAATAAAGTCCCTGGAAAATAAATAGATTTTGAATTATGTTTTGTTTTCACTTTCATGGAATGCCTAGAAAGTGTTTTTCATTAATGGCAAGTTTTAATCACAAAGGAAAGTTTGGTTTGAATAAAACATGATTTCCTGAACCTTTAGACAGGTCTTTCAGTTGAAGAGGAAAAATCTGCTCTGACACTTTGGAGAACTATGCCAAATCCCTAAAGTCACAGCCACATAATACATTAAAATCAAACTCCTTCCATTTATATGAAATAAAACAACTCCATTAAATAAGGGATTGAGCAACAACTATTCAGATCAGAGAATAAATTGTATCATTATACCTAAATGATTCTCAAAATGTGGGTCTCAGTATTTCCAAAAGAACTCCAATAATAGAGATTTGCTAATGTCTAACTTATTAGACATTATAATAATGTTTATAATAACCTGCCAATTTTTTCTCCTCTTAATGGTCCAGGGTATTTGAATTAAAAATAGTTTCCTTTTTTGCAATAGTCTTCAAAAAACTGCTTTCAGCTATACACTTTCTTATCTATAAACAAGTTACAACTTTCATTGCTGTACTCTGCATTGTCTACAACTGGTTCATATGTTTTATCAATGGCAGTGGCCAAAACTGGACACAGAAACAGCACTGAGGGCTTTGTTACTGCTGAAAAGATGAGAAGAATGCCAGACAGGTCTTAGAAGCAAAGTCTTTTGGGGTTTTTTGGTTGGTTTTTTTTTGGGGGGTGGTGGGGGTGGTGGGTTGCTTTGTTTTGTTTTGCTTTGTTGGGTTTTTTCAGTGGTGGTGGGTTGATGGCTGGGATTTTTTTTCAGTTTCATGACAGTATTGAACCCTGGTCAACTTTCAACCAACATATATTCTCATATTCTTCTGAAATGTTTGCAGTCCTTCCCAGACTGATGAACGCACACACAATTGCAGCTTCGTTCCTAATTAATTTTCCAAGTTATCACCAGAAATATGAAACCAGCTGTGAATACAGAATATCCTGTCCTCCTCCCCTGAACTATCCCCCAATTACCATCCATCTCTTAAACTACCACCTTGTTTCAAATTGAACAATGAACAATTGTAAACCTGTACCTACAAGTACTGTTCCAACTATTTTTCCACCCACTGTGAGTGTGATTTGTGATTTCAGGGGAACTCCCTTTCAATTTTTTTCCTCCCATTGTTCACATCCTCTTCGTTATGTACACTTACACCACGTAAGAAGAATATAAGGCACAGAGGAGTCACAATGTCCCTATCTTTCTGAATTCAAAGTGAGTTGTTGAACTCAAAAAGCAGATTCTTTCAAACTATCAGTGCTTACTTTGAGAATGGTTAGATTGAAGATGAAGAAGAAGAGGTCAGCAGAATTTTTACTCTTTCACTAAGAAGCCTGGCTGTTACCTTTGGTGGCTTGCACCTTCCATTTCTCCCTGTTCTGCTGCACCACCTCAGTCCAGGTGGTTTTAAAACATTTGAAGTCTACAGTGAGTATGGAGCAGTTGAGTGAGGCACTTCCTTCGGATCCAGTGCTCTTGACACTTGATCTTTTAACTTCAGAGGGACTAATGCTATTCAGACTGGGACACAATATCACAAAACACAGAAGAAATCAGTATTCCATACACTCAAATACAGCTAAGAAAAAATAATGGTTGAAAGTCAGATAACAGAGCCACCCTGTAAAAATAAGCTTGAATACCTTATCCTTACCCTCTCTCCCACCCCAGGCCAACCAATGTTAAAGCAAAGAGTACAAGTAATTAGAAATAAAGGGCTGCTTTTCCCTTTCTATATTTTGGCATTCTTAGTCACTAAGAAATAGAATCAGTCGAAGTGCTGTCACTACTTTTTTTGTGTATCTCCTCTCCCTAAATCTTACTGGAGAGTCAGACAATTCTAGAAATCAAATATATCAAAGGAGGAGGCTCCTAAAATTCACCAATGGGAGGTATTAAGCACAGGTCAATCAATCTCTGTGAAGGGCTTGATGACCTCAGCTGAGGCTCAGGCACTTGTTTCTGTTACAGATCCTACAGCTGACTTTTGAGGATAGATGCTTTTATTGTGAACATTTTAATAAAGGCAACAAGCTTACTGACATAGAAAGATATTAGTGTTTGGTCTTTGCTCAAGAGCAAAGAAGTCAGCTGGGAGAGCGAATCCTGACTTGGTACCCCTACTCTAGGGAGCACCACCCATGTGGCATTTGAATTCCAAGATATGCCTTGTCAATTAAACTATTAAAAGAGTAGTATCTCTAAAACAGCAGTGCAGGTTCAATTGGCCAAGACTTCCTACACCTAAATTCCAGGTAAATTCTGGTGGTTCTTCGTGCATTTGCATAACCCTAAATACTATCTAGCCCTAAAAGTGGGCTTATTCTTTCCAGCCATCATTTGTGTTTCAATCCCATTTATACTTCTAGACACGAAGAAACAAGTGCCTCCCAATTACTCTCATCACCTTCTCTCTGACATTAGTGACTGAGAGAGCATTGAGAGTATATCTGAGAGTGCATCTGATTGCATGGCTGTAACCATTTGTGCTCCTTGTCTTAGAAGGCTGATGCCACCCTGCTCCCTCTTGGACCTCCTCCAGGCTGGACTTCCCTGCACAAAATCACCTCACAAGGTGAGCTGCAATGTTGACAATGCAGATATGGGTCTTTAAGCCACAAGAAGGACATACACTGTAGGAGGGGGGAAATCAGGGCAGTTGATTGCAATGGCAGCTTGTGCAGAGTGAAGGGAGAGGGTGCAAGGTTATTCACCTGGAACGCCTAAATCCAGACACGCCAGAGTGGGAAGCTTCATCAATTAGCGGAGTCACAATTTTCTCTGTCATGTCGGTCAACACAGTAAAGGTGGGTTCCACAATGAAATCAATGAAACCTGAGAAGAAATACAAGCAGAGTCAAGCAGGCAAGAGAAGGATTTATGTGGAGTCCCTGCTTCAGTGAATACAGATGACCACACTGTAAATAACAGAGTAAAAAATTATACCTTGAAAGAGGGATAGGCAAATACTAGAAAGGGAAAACTGAGTTATACATTAGTCCCTGACCCAAGACCCTCAATATAGCATGCAATAAAAGGTACCTACTTAAACACTGGAAAGAAACTGTGTCAAATCAGAACATAAACAGACTCATCAAGACTTGTTTTGTATGAGGAGTAGTGTGATATTGAAATCAAATTCCTAGTAGATTTTGATAAAAATAAAGTTCACCTTGAATGAAGAATTGTCTCAAAGAAGAAAATTAATGTAACAGTAATAATAGCAGTAAGCTTAAACCTCCCTTACTGCATATCAGTATGTTGTTGTGAATTCTCTCTCCTCGGTGTTTGGCCAGATTTTTCTTGTTGATAATAAAACAGATCTAGATGCTTTTCCCACATTTTTTTAATATTAAAAAAGGGGAAAAAATAAATAATTTTTACTTCAGTATACAGTTTGACAGAGATGAATATGGCTCTGATCTGAACGTTGGGAAGTGCAGACTGAAGAGTCCTATGGCCATAAGATCATGAGATGAAGGAAAATCCAAATTGCATGAATACAGTGTGGAAGTGAGTAGCTTACAGTAGCTTTTACATTTCCCTAATTCTTTTAGCACTTCACTTATGAAATTTCTTAGTGCCACAGGTAGTTAAGGAAACCACAAAGTCCTTAATCCCTCCTAAGGCACACTGGGATCCAGTTTACAATTACTACTGTTACAAATCCCTGCTATTACAATTTTTAGATATGTGTTAATTATCAACAGTTAATTATTCATTAATAATATTGTAATTTCTCTGACCAGGTGCGTTGGTTTTGTACAGCCTGGTTTTTGGTAACAGGGGGGCCACAGAGGTGGCTTCTGTGAGAAGCTGCTAGAAGCTTCCACCATGGCCAGCAGAGCCAATCCCTGATGGCTCTGAGCATGGACATGCCACTCGCCTAGTCTAGGCCCATTAGAAAGGTTGGTAATGCCTCTGTGATAACATATTAAAGAAAAAATCAAAACAAAGTGGGCACACACATTTTTTCTTCTAGTCAGAGAAGAGGAGGAGGTGAGAACATGTGAGGGAAAACAACATGGAGACACCAAGGTCAGTGAAGAAGGAGGGGAAGGAGGTGCTCCAGGCACTGGAGCCAAGATTCCTGTGCAGGCCATGGTGATGACCATGGTGAAGCAGGCTGTCCCCCTGCAGCCCATGGAGGTCCACGGGGGATGAAGAGATCTACCCACAGCCTGTGGGGGAGGTGCTCACACAGGAGTGGGTGGATGCCTGGAGGAGGCTGTGATCCAGTGGAAGACCCAGTGGAGAGAGGGGGCCCTGCTTCCAGGCTGGAGCAGCCTGTCCTTGGAGGACTGCACCCCATGGAAGTGCACACCTACACCCATGCCACAGCAGTTTTGGGAGGACTGTCTGCTTGTGGGTGGAACTCACATTGCAGCAGTTTTGGGAGGACTTCTGCTCATGAGGGTGGACACACGCTGGAGAAGTTCATAGAGAACTGTCTCTGTGGGAGGGACCCCATGGTCTCACAGGGGAAGGACTACTCTCCTGGAGCAGCAGAAGAAAACCTCAGGTGATGAACTGACAAAAACCCCCATGCCCTGTCTTCCTGCACTGTCGTGGGAAGGAGGGAGGGGCTGGGAGAAAAAAGGTGTTTTAAGGACTTCTTTAATTTCTCATTATCGTCCTTTGACTCTGTTAGTAATACATTCACTTTGAAACATGAAGTTGAGTCTGTTTTGCCCTTGGAATGTTTTCTCCCTATCCTTATCTCAACTCATGAACCCTTCGTTAAATTTTTCTCTCCTCTGCCCAGCTGTGGCAAGGGAGAGTGAGCAAGTGGCTTTCATGGGTGCCTGGTGTTGGGCTAGTGTCAAACCACGACTCCAGGTCACGATATGTTTCTACAGCACTGGTGATTCTGGGTGATAACTGAACAACAAAAGAAGAAGAGACCATGTGGTTCAGGCACTTGAATTCACATATGCTTCAATCCACATCTTGAGTGCAAAGCAGTGGAGCATTCTCCTAGTTCCATTTCCCTCCCCCATATTTTTGCTAAATTTCTAAAAGGATGGATTATTATGTGTATTTTCATGCCAATCAAATTAAAAATGTTACTTTCAAGTAACATTCTGTAAATCTGGAGACACATTCAGTCTTATCTGAACATGTGAGTCATGTGCCTCCATAACACTGAGTCAGTCCTATCTATTAAAATTTAGGAAAAAAAGAATTCTCAGGTAGTTAATCAGAAATGCATGCAATATACAGCTTGAACAGGAAATTGTACGCTAGATCATAACCCAGATAGTCCCAGTAAACTTCATATAATTTTTTTAAGCACTGGGAATTTTACTGACTGAGAACAGTGGTCAGTGTGCCACAGGAATCCTAAGGATAATGAGAACTTGATTTACATGTTTGTGTGTCTGTCTGTCTATATGTCTCTTCTATTCCCCTTTGTTGGGGTCCCTCCCCTGCCATGGAGCCCTGGGAGAGGGGCCCTGGGGGGGGGAGACACGGGGTTTCCCTGACCCTGCTCAGATTCATTCCCCATTGGTTGGTTTGGGTTCCCTGATAACGCCAAGGACCCTCGGGTCCCGTGACTGCGGAGTTCCTGAGCTGAGCCCCGGCCATGCGGCTGGAGAAATAAACATCTCTGAAACATCTACCACGAATCTGTCCATATATACTTCGTTTCCACGGGACTCCTGGTTTGAAATATGCTTGTTGCAGTAATCCCCGCTGCGACACCCCTTCACTCAAAAACTTATTTGCCTTTTAATGACCGAAGAAACCCAAGTCATAGTACCTTGTCATTCTGCTCAGCAAGTAATACCACTGCCATTTGCTCCATCACCACTAAGAACCCTGAGGCATGCAAATCTCTGATATCAGACACATGAGTATGTCACAACTTCAGCAGCAAGACAGTGGGATCTGTTTTGTGAGATACTGAACAGTTGCACGTAAACACATTAAACAGTTGTGTTTAAGAAACAAGTTTTCCCTGTGAGAGGTCTTGCATCTCATCAACAAGGACAAGCAGAGGTGCCATAGGTAAACAAACTCAAATACATAGGAAAGCTTTTCTTTGATAAGTGGTGTTTTTTCCTCTACTCCCTATAACATGAGTAAGTTACTCAACTATGTTACCTTACAATGGGGATTATAATAAAGTTGGAATTTCTGCTATTGTAGGAAAAAAAAATTAGGACTTTATTAAAAATTGTGTAACTTTTGCCATATTCTCACATGCCTCCCCCCCTTGTGTGTTCTCACCCTTTACCTGAAGACATTGAGATTTAAACATGGTGATTTAGTTTGCTAATTAAAACCCTGAATATCAAACAATGAGCCTGAGTTTTAAAACCTATTAATACTAATGACCAGTTTATCATCCTTTTTCTCCTTCAATAGAATGAGCAGGATAAACATTTCTGTATCCTAGACACCAAGATGATTTTACTAGTTAATGCTGCATGCTAGGAGTGAATTCCAGGCATATGCCTACTGTTCATTCATTATACCTATGAACATCAACACAGGAAAAATTGGGTAGATAGTTTCTCTAAAGTCCACCATAAAAAAAATCAGCAGCATGCACTTATGAGCCTTTATCCAATGTTTTCTGAAAGTGCATTTTTATTTCTTGACAGTAAAAGGACAAAAATAAAAGCCCGCTGTTGCATTTATCAGCTGCAAAAGAGGACAATGACAATAAAGGCTGATCTTCAGTAACACAAGCTTCCTAGAGATTGAGCCAGAGAAGTTTAAGCTCTAGATATTCTTGTTGAGAAATATGAAAGTCTTGGTCTGGTTTTCTTTGTAGTTTTTTTCTCTGACAAGCAGCTTGACTTCCCAACAAAAATTTCTCCCAATTTCTGTACTACACTATGGTACAGAAATATTTGCCATACTCATTCTATTGAATTAGGAAAAGGATAATAAATTGGTCATTATAATTAACATTAATAGGTTTTCAAAATAAAGTTCATTAATTTATATTCATGGGGTTTTTATTTATCTGTTTAAACTGAACAATTTTTTCATAACCTGATGCAACAGGAGAGACACATTCTTTCCTTTGAGGAGATTTTTTTTTGTTGGATTGCTTAATTTCATGCAAAAAGTCCATACTGCCAAAACCTTCAGTCTGCATTTGTGAAAAACTTTCATTAATGAAAATGTGTGCCCACTGTTGTTGCATCTACAGTGACCTTAGAGCAGCAAACCAGCAACTACAAACAAGTCGAGCCACCAGAACAGGATTTCTAGGCTGTGTCCTTGATAGAACCAAAAATACAATTTTATTTCACAAAAAACAAAGGTTTTTTATTTGTGAGAATTGATGGCTTCTTGGTGCAGATAACAATTATAGAATCCCTAAGGTTGGAAAGGATCTTTAAAATCATCAAGTCCAACCATATAATAGTACAATTTGGAATTCAGTAAGAACTTACTTTGGCAAAGAAATGTAATTACTAGTCCAAGAAACAATTTGTTGAGGCTATTAATTAGATAAATGAATGAATGAAAAGACATTATTTGTCTGAGAATCTAGCCTACAACTTTGGAAGTCTTATCTCAGTGACAGCCAGAAAAAATAGGTGGTTTCAATTTAACAAAAGGGACATTAGAAAAAGACACTGTCAAAATGTGCAGCAGACTGAGAAATTAATAATTTTATAATGGTAGAAGGCAAAAATAAAGAGTAGTCTATTAATGTCAATGGATTATTAAAGTGCACAAATGAAATAGTATATGACTAAATAAGCCTGCCTTTGTCTACTGACAAGGGCCTCTAAGGTAAATTTTATTTGTGATGGTTTAATATAGCATTAATTTTGCAGTGGCTTGACACAAGGGGTATTGGAACAGAAGTTTCTTTCCTCTCCTGGTCTTTCTGAGCAAAGGAGCACAATAGGAGAGGACCAGGAAAACTGGTTCCCAAGCACAGACAACCCTATGTAGAGGGACCCCGGGGGAGGTACAACCCCTCTTCCCTGTAAGGAGTGAGGAACATATCTAAAAGCTGATAAAACAGATGTGTAAGAGAAGTATCCATCTGTACTTTCTCTCAAAGCAACCAGAGAGGGAGAGTTTATCTTCTCCCACAGCACAACAATAAACCTATGTCCTGGAGTCATCAGCATGAGTTTTAGCTGAAACTGTAGCACTTCAAGTTTGTTGCTGCTTTCCTCCAGGGAGCTACTGGCGGAACACACAGTTGTATGGTGGGTTATTGTTGCAGAGGAGTAAATGCCACAAGCCTGGTAAACCAAGCCAGGCTTGTATAGGGCCTTCTAACTCAGATTCTGAGGTGAATTGTCTAAACTTACAAAGCCAGAAAAATTTGGGATGCTGTCTCTGAGATAATGGCTTGCCTACCAGGAGCAATGAAATAATTTTAAACAGGAGCAGCTCTTAGCCAAATGTATGAATCTCTACTTTCCTAGATTCAGGGAAATTTTTGTTTCATTCTTCGAGAGAAATTTCTTGCTTCAAATATTTTGTTTGGTTTTTATAATGTGTCTTCTGTCTTTCTGCAATTTTAGCGTCCAGGTTATCTTTCCTTCTTTATTCCATTTGGCTACCTATTCTCCAGTTGAGGCTGGAACATGCTCTTCTATCTACTTCACTTACTTCCAAGGTATAAAAATCCACCCAGAAATCCACCTTTTCCATGTTCTCTTCATTGCACCAAGTCCCCTAAGCAGTTTCACTTAGCCCTTCTTGTTCTTTCACTAAATGTCAGGCTTGTTGCTTCATCCTTGCCCTAATTTTTCACTCAGTAACTGAAGGAGAGGTAGAGAAAGTCTGTTGGTGATTCTGTAAAAAGATCTCTTTTTCTGAATGGGTGGCTCAGAAAAAGGTTTGCTAGTTGCTTGGCTTCAGTGAAAAATAATGGTTGGTTTAAAGCATTGAGAGGGAAAGGGTGAAAGGAATAAATTGTTTTGCCCAGGTCATCAAAGGAACTGACATTACATTTTCATATACACCAATGACACTCATTCACATGATATTCCCATGTGTGCCTTGTCTTCACAGCTCACAAAACCATGGAGTAAGTGTCATAACCAGGTACTGTAGTTATTTCTGCAGACACATCAGAGGTAACTTGGTTACTGTATGGAACCATCTCCATAAATTTAATGTCTCCTCTTTGAATTGTCAATCTGGAGGAAATAAAGCCATTGTGCCTTATTTCCTCTCTTTAAGATAGTTCCAAATGATGAGATCACTAGGATCTCAGCACTATTGGGAAGACAAAGTTTTTCTTTTAAGATGTTACTTTGCATGCACCAAAAGGGACATACCTATTTGAGATTGAGCAACCATAGTAGATTTCCGATCACACAGAGGAGAGAAGGGCAGCCCTAGTTCTGCTTCTTTGTCACCCTGGAGAAAAAAATTGACAAGAAATTTTAAAAGGAAAAGACACATTGTACTTTAATATCTTATATCACGACTGTAAAAGCCTCTCATTTTACTTTCTTTAATTAAGTTTGGACTTCATTTAGATAGCTTGTTTTTAACAGAAATTGTGGAGAATTTGAGTCTGGCTGGAAAAGTTGTAGTCCAAGGAGAAGTCGGTGAATTAAGCATCTTGATTCCAGTAATGTTTCATCAGAACTTTCCCTGCTTGCTTGCTACTTCTATGCACCAACTAAAAACCCACTTGAGCACAAGAATGCTTCTCACTGCAGTTCTCCAGAGAACTCAGAGCAAATCTTTCATGACAAAACATCAGTGTCAGGACTGATTTTTCAAGGCTTGCATTTCTTTGCATGTCTTTTTTAGTGCTTCAGATAAGGCTGGCCAGATGCAGATTAGTAATTTTTTCCAAAGAAAACACTAACAGTTTTCTATGAGAAAGTGACCTGCTTGGTTGATGTGGGACAAGCTGTGGACATTGTCTACCTGGATTTCTCCAAGGCTTTTGGTATGGTTTCCAATAGCCTCCTCCTAAAGACACTGATGCATTATAGTATAAACAAGTGGTACATGCAGTAGGTGGGGAACTGGCTGACAGGCCCCAGCCTGTCAGCAAGTGGTAGTAAATAGCTTCTTTTCAAATTAGCAACCTGTCACAAGCAGGATACTCCAGACATCAACACTGGACCCAATGCTGTTTAATATCTTTGTAAGTGATCTGGATGTTGGGATCAAGCATACCCTGGTGAAGTTTGCTGGTGATACCAAACCAAGTGGGAAACAGGACACTTCTAAAGGGAGAGTCATCCTGCACACAGACCTGGATAGGCTGGAAGAGTGGGCTCACAAGAACATTATGAAGTTCAACAAGGACAAATGTTAGGTCTTGAACCTGGGAAAACATAATCCAGGAACACAACACAATCTTGCAACAACCCAGCTGGGGAGCAGCTCTGTGGAAAAGGACCTGAGGGTCCTGTTAGACAACAATCTAATATGAGTAAACACTGTGGTGCTCTGGTGAAGAAAACAACTGGATGGTGGGCTGAGTCAACAAGGGTGTCACCAGCAGAGATAAAGAAATCATTATCCCACTCTAGTCAGTGCCTGCCAGGCCACAGCTGCAATACGGTGTTGGGGTTTTAGTTTAGTCCTAGTTTTTTTCCTGTTAAAGGAATTTTTTCCCATATGCATGTTGCTAGGGGACAAATGGCTGTACTTAAGAAAGACAAAAGACGGGGGTGGGACGGGCCTGGCTACTGCTTTGTTTTCACCTGGATGTGGGGGCAGTTCGCTCTCTCGGCGTTCTCGGGGGAGAGGAGCCTGGTTCCTTTCAGCCATTTTTCTTTCTGTGGAGAAAGATCCCAGGACCCCTGGCCCACCTTCCCTGCCCCGCTGGAGGCCGGGCTGTGGCTGCCCTGCCCCGCCGGTGATTCAAGCCTTCGCTGCATTGTAGCTTCTGCTCGCCCTGCCTGCCTGGACCTCTGGGGGGTTCCCCGCTTGGATCATCGCGTCTGCCACCCGGGATTTGGGCTCATCCCTGATGTTCCAGCCTGCCATTCCAGCCTGCTGTTCCCGAAGCTCCAGCCGGACACCAGGGCCAGCTGCCCAGGGGTTTGTGAAGCCTTTGTTCCATCCCTTCCCGGGATCCCAGGCCACCAGTGCCGCGTGCTCCCCGAGCTCGCTCCGGAGCGCCCCCTGCAGCCGCGGGGAAACCATCGCACCTGCCCTGCTCACCGGGAGCCGCCAGCGCCCCTGCCGGCTGCGAGCGGAACTGCACCCAAGGGGAAAGGGCCTGACAGACGAGAAGGCTGGGACTGGGTTTGTGTTTGCTGTTACTGCCATAGTTGTTGTTGTTTTGTTTGACTGGATAGATATATATATATAGAGAGAGAGAGAGAGAGAGAGAGAGAGTAAAGAACTGTTATTCCTATTTCCCACATCTTTTCCTAAAGGCCTTTGATTTCAAAATTATAATAACTCAGAGGGAAAGGGGTTACATCTGCCACTTCAAGGGAGGCTTCTGCCTTCCTTAGCAGACACCTGTCTTTCAAAACCAAGACATACGGTGTTCAGTTTTGGTCCCCCCATGAAAAAAAAGAAGTGGATAAGCTGGAGAGGATTAAGAGAAGGGCTTCAGGGATGATAAAAGAACTGGGAAGCCTGCCATGTAAGTAAGGCCTGAGTGAACTGCGTTTGTTAAGCCTTGAGAAGAGAAACCTTAGGAGAGACCTTATCACCATGTTCCAGTATTTAAAGGCTGGAAAAGAAGATGGATTTTACAAGGAGATACATGAAAAGATGAGAGGTAATGGATACAAGTTATTCCTGAAGAGATTCTGATTAGATGCAAAATAAAAAATTTTCACAATGAGATCAGCCATTAAAATAATCTCCCCAGGGGAGTGGTGGATTCCCCAGTGTTGGACACTTTTAAGATTCAGCTGGATAGGGTGCTGGACCATCTTATTTAAATTGTGCTTTTGCCAAGAAAGGTTGGACCAGATGATCCTTCAGCTTCCTTCCAACCTGGTATTCTATGATGCTATGAATACGACATTTCACATTACCTTTAGATTACATTTACATTTTAATTATATAAGTCAAAACATGCCTACTGGCCCTCAGAACAGAAAGTCCTTTTGTAGCATCACAACATGGTAGAAGATCAAGTGCTATAACCTCATATTTCCCAGTTTTCCAGTTTTTCAAGTCACCTGTTTCCAAAGGCCCTTTAATATAATTCAGTCACTCTGTAACATTGGTTTATGCTGAGAAGATATGTATAGGATGACATAGCTGCACTATTCCCCATAGAGCATTCAAATTTATATAGCCTGTTAAATATACTGTAAAAACATTTCCTTAAATTAGCAGCTCACTATAATTGTGCTGAACTTCTTGCCAGTGTTCTGACTAATGTCAAATAGAAGCTAAAATATTCAGGAAACTAACTAGAGAAAAGCTTCTATGGGTATAAGAAGAGCTGAATTCTTCTTATTTTTGTTGATAAAACATACATAAAATGGGGGCACAAGTTCTGTTAGGATTTTGTGTGGAACAACAAGCAATAGTTTCCTTCTACTGCAGAACAATTCTGCTTTATGTTAGGAGCCTGATATACAAATATCAGAGTAAAACACAAATTAAACACAGAAATATTTCCAAGTAACATTCCTTTACTGTGTCAGCTGTGTCACCCAGAAAAACCATCTCTCGATGCCTGCTCATTCTTCTCTTACTCCTTAGGCCTCCTAAAGACCCCAGTGGCTAATTGTCTTGGAAAGGAACACCTGCCTGCCTTTGTGACTGCTCAGAGAGACACTTGATTTCTAAGCTGTTTGAGCAGCTCCCTAATAGCTAGCTAAAACACATTAGTAGAACTAATTAATAAAGGGAAGATGTTTGCTTTAAGAGATGCTCATAGATGTTGAGTATAAAAAACCAGTATTGTACTTAGAATCTTTCACCCCTACAGCATGGTCACTTGGTGTATGAAGACCTGTATCATGTCACATCTCAAAATACTGGGAAACCAACAGGGTTGGGGATCTTTTCCAATATAGGTTAAGTCAGGCTTTATGTCTCTGCAGAGTACTTAACAGAAAGGAGAGGAAAGGGTCTGCAATTAAAGACCATAAGGAAATACATGTCTAATCTTAGGTCAAGAAAATTCAACCATAGTCTCCTTGGCTAGTAGTAGTTCTCAATATTGTGGTTTAGGGATGGTATTCTCCAGTTTAGTGCTCCCACTAAAAACCTCAAAACCATGCATTACTCACTCACTCCCCATTCCCCTCCCCCTGCAGTGGGTTGGAAAGGAAAATTGAAGGCACAAAAAAGTTACAGATCATAACTTAAGAACAATCTCCTGGAAACAGCAATGAGAAAAGAGAACAAACAGTAATAGCAACAATATGAATAGCAAAATTGTACAAGAGAACAGCAAGTGATTCACATGCAGATGCACCCCATGGAGCCCAACCTGACTGCCACCACACTACACTGCCCCAGAAGAAAGCCCTTCCCCCATCCCAGGAAAATGATGTGAAGTGGTATAGAACAACCTCCGGGTCCTAGCCATGCCTCTTCTGCCTGCTGTTAAAATTAATCCTGTCCCATTCGGAACCAGGACAGTACCCACCCCTTATTCTATACCATTTGCATCATGCCCAGATCCTACACTTTCCAACTATATACATATATATAGACAAATATACATATATATATATATATATGCATTTAAAAGCACTGTTATCATTTCTGTAGTCAATGGCCATCCCTCCAAGATGCCTGTTGAGCTCATTTAGACCATGACTGTGGGTTCTATCCATCCTAGGTGTCTTCCAGGGCAGAAGGGCTGGTGTGCTGTTGGGTGGCTGCAAGCTGCACCAGGAGCTCACAACTGGTGTATCTGGAGCAGTCCATAGTTCTTGTCCATGGTTGGTTATGTCATACAGTGGCAGTGTCATTCAGCAACCAATATTATACAATTCAACATTACAGACTGTTCTCACCCAAAAATCAAATCCCTTTGAGGTATACACAACGTTTTCCCATCACTCTGCATTACACACCAAGTGCACCCAAGTCCTTGAGCAAAACAATCCCACATTTGCTTGTGGCAGGACTAAGCCAAACTGTCTTTCCAAACATATTCCTCATATGCACCTGTCTTAGGGCGACTTTATGGTGTGTATCCCATATCTCTGCTGTATGCCCAGAAATTAATTCTTGTGCCTTTCTGTACCTTTAAACTGAGCCTGAGAGGGGGAAGGAAAAACTAAGCAAAACTTTTTCAAAGCAGTTTGCAGCTTGTTCAAGGTCACACAGAGATAGCGACTTTGTTTTCAGCTGCGGCAGGGGAGCGAGGAAGCACCCGGCTTGCTGTTTTCCAGTCAGCTTTTGGCCAGTTTTTCAGTTTCTTTTCTCTGGAGAGAGACTGAGAGTTGAACTTTTTTTCCTTCTCTGGAATTTCAGGTTTTCTCCCTTTTCTGCTGGACTGCTTCAATATCAGAACACATCGGGAGGACTTTCCACCGAGCACAGAGGGCCTGGCCATGGGCCAAGCCCCAGCTCCGAGGAGACCAAAGGGAGGACTCTAACACTTTCTCAGATTTTTTCTCCACAGCGAGAGATTTCATTATTTAGCATTATCATCTTTTTCCCATGTGTTTGTTAAATAAATAGTTTTTATCTCCTTCACTGTCCTTCGAGGAAAATTTATTTTTCCCAAACCTGGTGGGGGGATGGCTGGTTGTGACCTGCCATCTCTCAGAGGATATATTTCTAAATTTGTCCAAACCGGAACAGCACCACAGGGACTTTGTCCCCTTCTATGGTACGAGGAGGTTTTAATTGGGCGGGGGGAGCTTGATTAGCAGAGCCTCTAGTCTGGACTAACCAGATGGCCTCCACAAAATGTAGATCCCAATGCTTGAACATCCCACCACCTATGGCTCTCAATATGGTTTTTTAACAGCCCATTGTACCGTTCAATATTCCCAGAGGTTGGTGCATGATAATGAGTATGATACACCCACTCAATAGCATGTTCTCTTGGCCAGGTGTCTATGAGGTGATTTTTAAAATGAATCCCATTGTCTGATTCGATTCTTTCTGGGGTGCCATGTTGCCACAGGACTTGTTTTTCAAGGCCCAAGATGGCATTACAGGTAGTGGTGTGAGAGCACATCTCCAGTGGTTGTTTCCACCACTGTAAGTACATAGTACATAAGTACACTTTCTTGGTGGGTTTGCCCGAGTGTGATGCAATCAATCTCCCAGGCCTCCCCATATTTATATTTCAACAATTGTCCTCCATACCATAGAGGCTTTATCTGCTTGGCCTGCTTGATTACAGTGCATATTTCACAGTTGTGGATAACCTGAGAGATAGAACCCATGGGTAAGTCCACTCTCAATCAGAAGCCCATCTCCTCCCTGTTGCATCTCTTCCTTGATGACCTGAGGCATCATGGGCCCACCGAGCCAGACATAATTCACCCTTATTCTGCCAATCCAGATCCACCTGAGACACTTTAACCTTGGCAGCTTAATCCACCTATCCATTGTTGTGTTGCTCTTCAGTAGCTTGATTCTTAGGTACACTTGCATCTACATGACTTAGTTTTACAACCCACACAGCAATGTCTTGCTACATATCAGCAGTCCAGATGGGTTTACTCCACACAGCCAACTGGTCTTTTTCCATTGGTCTGAAGGCCATCCCCACAGAGCATTTGTTACCATCCACAAGTCAGTGTAGAGGTTAAACACTGGCCATTTCTCTCATTCAGCAATATCTAAAGCCAGCTGGATGTCTTACAGCTCTGAAGCCTAGATCTACTTTGTCTGATTTCTGCAACTCCTCACACAGAACTCCATAGAGCAGCTTTTGATTTTTGGTATATTCCTACAGTACAGCAGAACCATCAGTAAAGAGCACATATCACTTTTCATTTTCTGGTAGCTGATTATATTTGGTGGGACTTCCTCAGCACATGCTATCTTTTCCTCCTCCAATGATGATAGTCCAAAATTTTTGCCTTGAGGCCAAGTCGTGATTTGTGATTTTTGTCTTCAGGCCAATATCCCTGGGCAATTAGGGGTTTCTATCTGAGCTTTCTGAGTGATCAGTGCAAACCACTTACTCCACGTTGCATCTGAAGCATGATGTGTGAAAAGGACTTTCCTTTTAAGCATCCAGCCCATCACTGGCTATCAGGGTGCCAGGAGGAGCTGCGCTTCAGTGACAATCACTTCTGAAGCAGCTAGAACACCTTCATAAACTGCCAGTACCTCTTTTTCAGAGGTATAACAGCCTTGGATCCTTTGCATTCCAGACTCCAGAATCCCAGGGATTACCTTCAAGTCTCCCAGGGTACCTTTTGCCAGAGACTCCAGGAAGGACCATTCTCCCTGATTGCAGTGTACAGCACATTTTTCACATTTTGTCCTGTCCTAACTGGGCCTACAGCTCCCAAGGAATCTCCTGTTTAATTTGTTACAAAGCTGGTTGATGTTCAGGACCCCACTTAAAATATTTCTTCTTCTGTGTCATTTAATAGAGAGGGTTTACAATATGACTGTAATCTGGAATATACATCCTTCAAAAACCCACAGTACTGAAGAAAGTTAGTGTTTCCTTCTTGCTGGCTGGTGGGGACATAACTGCTATTTTGTTGACCATGTCCATTGGAATCTAATGATATCCATCTTGCTATTTTACTCCTAAAAACTGATATTCCTGGGCAGGTGCCTTGACTTGACTTTGCTTTATGGCAAAATCGACCTTCAGGAGGATGTGGATTACCTTCTTTCTTCAAAAAACCGTCTCTGTTGTGTTGCGCCACACAATAATGTCATCAACATGTTGCAAGTGTTCTGGAGCCTCACCGTCTTCAAGTTCAGTCTGGATCAGTCCATGGCAAATAGTGAGGCTGTGCTTCCACTCCTGGGCCCATCAGTTCCAGGTGTATGGAACGCCCCTCCAGATAAAACCAAACTGTGGCCTGCACTCTCTTGACAAAGAAATGGAGAAAAATGCATTACCAATGTACATGGTGGCGCCACTTTGCTGCCTTGGACTCCGCATTGTCCTCAAGTTCCAACATGTCCATCACAGCAGCTCTCAGTCGTGGTATGACTTTGTCCAGGATACACTAGTCCACTGTCAGTCTCCACTGGATTTATGCACTGGCCATATGGGGCTATTAAAGGGTGAGTGAATCTTGTTGACCACTCCCTGGCTCTCCAGTTCATGAATCATCTCATGGATGGGAGTCACAGAGTCCCGGTTGGTGTGGTATTGTTGATGATGTACTGTTGTGGTAGTGATCGGTACCTGTTGATCTTCAACCCTCAGCAGTCCCACAGCAGAACAGTCCTCTGAGAGACCAGGCAAGGTGTTGAGGTGTCTAATTTCCTCTGTCTCCACAGCAGCTATCCCAAAAGCCCAACAATGCTCTCTTGGGTTCTTGAAATACCCTCTCCAGAGTTAGCCTATGCCAAGGACACACAGGGCCTCTGGGCCAATCAGAATGGGGGATTTTTGCCTTTTGTTCCCAGTCAGGCTCACTGTAACTTCCAGTACAGTCAGCTGTTGGGATCTCCCTGTCACCACAGAAATAGAGTTAGATTCTGCCCCTACAGATCTTGATGGCATCAGGGTACACTGTGTGCCAGTGTCAGCTAAAGCATTATACTCTTGCAGGTCTGATGCACCAGGCCATCAATAGATCCAGTTGTCCCTTTCCTCCTGCTGGAGGCAGGCCCCCTCTAGTTCTAGTCTTAGTAGTCATTGTTCACGTCTTGTAAATATGAAGTGGATATCCTTTCAAGAGGATCAGAAGTAACATCAGCCCTTCCATTCTGTCTGAGGACTTGCCCACTGGAAACCGAAGCGGCATTTATCCCTGAAGAATTTCCTGTGGTGGTTGTCCTTCCTCTCAACTCACACACCTGTGCTGCTAGGGGAGAGGTAGGTTTTCCATCCCACTTTCTCATGTCTTCTCTGTGGTAAAGTAAAACTGCATGTTATCTCATGGTGTGTGCCCTTTATCTCAAGCCAGCGAGTGCATGCTTCCAGTACCAGAGACTGTGGTCCATACTGGAGGGGCATAAGACATTTCCTCTCTAACATGCTTGAATCTTTTGAGTCTGTCTGCAGTCTTGGACAGTCTTTCCACAGGCAAGGCACAGTTTGGTAAGGAGGAAAAAATTATTCCATTGTTGTGTAGTTACTTGAAGCCCTCTCTGTTCTCTTTCTTTCATTGAGATCAGTGCTAATGAGTTGGTGTACAACAACGGTGCACTCCATACAAACTTCTGCCACATGGGTTGTTGTGGATACAAATATTGCTGAAAGCAAGAATTTTTCTTGCTTCTTTCCAGTCCCATGAGATACTTTTCTCTCTCACAGAAGATATTAGCAGAGTTCTATAAATTATGAATACCTGCGACCTTGCAGAGCTTTGTTTATGGTACAGTAGAAAAATACTTTGACAATGGATGTTTTAGGATTTTAGCCAATCATCCCAGGGGTTGGCTGATCCTTTGACCAATTAGACTATGAAGGAAAAAGTCTATAAAAGAGTCTGTAAAATAATTAAATGAATCAATCTTGCTGCACAATTCCTGCCTGCTGGATCTCTCTTCTCCTCTCTACCACTGCGGGACGCTGTAATAGGTTGTGTCAGCTGGACCTGATCTGAACCCATTTTTTGAATCTTTATACGTTACCTCCAGCACGGCTAATTCTCTCAGGTACCGGATACATTTCTCCACAGCTTTCCCTCTGCTTGAGCATGCAACTAGAACATACTTGTGAGAATGAATACCTTTCTCTCACACTTGATGGGAGCTGCTCCAGAGGCTGAGCTTCTGTCCTCTTCCCTATCCCTTTGTCAATGCCCACATCCCGGGACAGGGATCCCAGTTGCATGGCTTCACTACCATCTATCTAGTTTCATAATATGGGCCGCAACATCCCAGCACCGGACCAGGCAAGTCACCAGGGGCTTGCCCAACTGGCAGCTGAAGACTTTTCACATATCTTGCAGCTCACCTGGGAATAGGAATCAGGGAGCTATCTCTGGCTGAGAAAGGGGTTATCAATAGTTAACTCAGGTAAGCATGAGCTAACTATTAAGAGAGAGCAAATGTTAATCACAAAACCTAAGAATCAGGATTCATCTTAATCTTGTCAAGATGAGAGGAAGAGAACCTGTTTGAAACCAGCACAAAAACTGCTGAATCATCCAACAAAGGACTGCACATGCTCCAGAAAGAAAGGTAAAAAGTGCATTGTGATGAAGACTACTAATCTTCATCAGAAAGACCCCCAGGGAAGAAGAGGAGCCTTCCTCAGTGCAACCACCAGGATACACAGTGAATGTGTGGCACATATGTTAATGATATTAGTGACTTCCAAGAAGTAATTTGTATGACCACTCCTATCCCAAGGAATGTGATGAATATTCATAATTTTTACCCATAATACTGGACTGTATGCAGTGCTGTGTGTGTATGTTAGGAGCAGCGATCCCCCACACATCTGGCACCGAATAAAGCAAATGCCCGGTTCTCTGACTCTGTCTCTGAACTGTCTCTTGGCCCAGTTTGGGGTGATTAATGGTCCTGCCTCATCCTCCCGTTGGGAGAACCTTCACTATGCAAAGCCGATACCACATAGTACAGGAACAAAGCAATTCTGATCCCTCTCCCTACTCATGGTGGACACTTAGTGTACATATGAAGTATATACAGGGTTAGGTACCACAGCCTTGTGAGAAGATCAAGCAACACTGTGACCAGTGGCTCCATACCTAAATTTATTAGTAAAACTAATGCTTAGATCAAATTTGTTTCCAACACTCTGTGGCCACATCTGTTGTTATCTCAACTCTCTGAGTCCCACATTGGGTGCCAAACTAGGCTGCTTTGGTTTAGGAATGGTATTCTTCAATTTAGTTCTCCCACCAAAAAACTCCAAACCATGTTCTGCTCCCTTACTCCTCTCTTCCCCTTTCCCTCCCCCTCCCCCTGCAGCGGGATGAAGAGGACAACTGGAGGCACAAAAGATAAAGATCTGCAGTTGAGATAACAATAATCTACTGGAAACAGCAATGAGATAAGAAAAGGACAGTAACAGCAACAATGTGAATTAAAAAAGCTTTCAAGAGAGAAGTGGTGATTCACATACAAATGATAACAAAACGCTAACCTAACCCAGAAGACAGCCCTTCCTCCACCCCTGGAAAACGAAGTGAGATGGAGTAGAACAACCTCCACATCCTAGCCATGCCACCTCCTGTCTACTGCAAAAATTAACCCTGTCCTGGCCAGAACTAGGATATCAATTTGTGAGAAGTTGTGTGTTTTTCTTCTAATGTTTAGTAGGAATGTCCTCATTGATCTAGTACTAAATAACTTCAATGAACACAAATCTTTGCTTCATGGTAAGCTTAATGGTTTTCCTGAAGAGGAAATAAACACTGCATCTGAATTTGGAACTAGAATATGAGTTTTATATATATCTTCATCTAAGAGTGTTGTCATCTGTCATACAAAATTAAAGCAGAATTTGTTGGCTGAAATTAAAATATATAAAACAGTAGTTTTGTCTTCACTACGTGTGCAAAATAAATCAAAATGTGGAGGTTTTGTGGTCTCACATCTTAGTGTGAGGCAATCTTAATTGCCTCACAAGTCTTTGGCAGTCACGTATTTTAAAACATTTGGTACAACTTTGACCTAGAAAAGGCTAAATATGCAGATTTTCCCCTAAAATTCATGTTAAAATCATCCTACTTGTCTGAGCCTCCTGTGTGACAAGACAGAATCAGTTACAGCTATGATCTATCTGCATCCATCCAGTAAAACGATTCTTGGTTTGAAAAACAAACCAAAGGATTAATTCCAAAACAAATTTTTGTAATAAACTTGTAAAAAAAAAAAGGGATTACTGCAGTGCCTTTAAAAACAGATACCATTTTTAGAAATTGTCAGAACTTTTAAAGAATTGTCATATTTTCCCTTTTGCATTTAGATTTACTATAGAACAAGAAGTTATTGGACTTCGGAAGGAAAATAAGCACTTAACTGCTTAGGTTAGTAATTCATATTGGAGAAAAGCATCCTGTACACTCCTTAAGTGATCTGTTTGCTTTTACTTTTTTTTTGTTTGGTTGGCTGGTTTTTTAATTCTTTAATTGCTTTTTATTAATCACTTGGGGACCTTGTAGCCATTACACAGAGCTCAGTGATTTGTCTAGATCTGTGGGTCTGTCAACAGGTGGTCCACTATGAACTATAATTTTGATCAGTTCACTTTTTTAATAAGGGCAAAGTAAGACTTTTTCACATCCATCACAACAATGTAAGTAGAATTCCATAAAGTACAGCTACACAAATCTGGTTTTATGGTTCTAGAGCTAAGGAGAGTGACATATATTCCATGTTTTTCTAACCTGAAAGACATGCTAGCTTCCCAAATTAGGATTTCTACTATGTAGGTAATGTTTATATCTATAGGGAGTGTATCAGACACTACCTTCCTAAGAGGCATAATAGCCAGTGCTAATGGTGCTAGAGGAGAAACCTTCATACCATTTAGGAGGTTCTTACAAATATCAGAGAAAAAGGAAAATACCTGTGTTCATATTTTCCTACTTCCTTCCTTCCCTATACACTCCCTCTCAGCTGCAGAAAAGAAAAGAAAAGAAAAGAAAAGAAAAGAGAGCTTCCCTAGCTTTACCTGTCTGAAGAACTCCTCTAGCAGAGACATGGTCCAGCGATGATGGAGATCCCAGGCCTTGGCTGGATGACTGATATCTGCTGTATGTAATAACAGTGATAAGGCTTTCGGCTTGTCAATTCTGAAAACCCAAAGGATCAAAAAAATTAATTGTCTGCTCTTGCAGCAAAGAACAACAAAAATCTTACCTACAGGAAAATAAGGTAATTAGAATCTTTGGCCAGGGTATTGGTCAAGTGGTTTCTCTGATCATAAAATCAGACATCTCTGAAAGACAGTCTTATTTCTCCAACATACACAATTCCTGTTTTAAAAGAGACACTAAGAAATGCAAAAGGAAATGTTGCTCAGCCTTGCTCAGCAACTTTCCAGGCTTGCTTGTCCTCGCTAGCAGTCTTGAAGAGCTGCTCTGTTCCCCATTTCATCTGTGCTGCGCTTTATGCAAGCTTAGAAGAGAAGATGGTTCCTGTCATCCCACTGTAATGAATAGTGGGGATGTCTTGGGATATGACAAGTCTACACAGTAACTGATAAATGTTTCACTGATACTCTACACACACTAGTGTGAGAACAGAAGGGAGTTCTGATTTCACAGAAAAAAAGGCTGGTGATTTCTTACGACCATAACCTAGGAGGCTAGCCCAAGAAACCAGTAATGCTTTCTTTGAATGGGTGGTCTCATTTTTTAATTCCACTTTTTGGCTATCCAAAATGGTTGAAATGGTTGAAACACTTGTAGATTCTGAGAGGATCAGGTGGCTAGCCACACCCTGCTCTGATACAGGTGTAATTCTGATATAGGCATAATTCTGATATAGGTATAATTCTGGGAGGCTCTGGATATAACTGTGTCCAGGGTGAAAAACTGACCATCACTCAGACCAATATAGAAGAAATTCTTAGGGGAAGAGCTGTGGGCAAAATATTACAGCTCCCAGTGACATACTGGGAAGAAGAAAAGGCTTCCCCCATACTGCTCCATCTGATATTTTCCAGTTCTTTCCTCAGTGGATCTCAAGTTTTCATCTGTTCTCTGGTTATGAAGCAGGCCCCTTCCAGGGGTGACAACTGATACCATCTGCATAAGGGCAAAGTGCAAGTTGTGTTCCACAGGTGTTAAAATGTTAAGTCATACTCAATTGTAGAGGTCACTCAAATGAATCATGTCCTTGATGTTACCCACCAGGGAAATGCCCAGTGAGGCTGGTCCCAACAATGGTGACATTTGAAAGAGTATAGATGTTCATGTAGGCATGGGCCCATCTCTTCCTAAGTGAATTCATTCAAAATTCAACAGCAGAAGGAAAATTGTGGTGGATATCAAAGAAAAAGAGGGCTTCTGGAGAGATGCTTTTGAAGTTAAACCCATTGGCAAAGCACCAGCTGAAATGCAGCCCCCTCATTGCACTATGTTGTAAAGTGACTCACCCTTCTGGTTGCTGCAAAGCATTCTTCATAGCTTTGATTTGCTGGAAGTGACAGGACATGTCGGTGGCCAACACCATCTCAATCACTAGAGCTCTCAATTCCCTTTTGGATAGCATCACAATGAGAGCAGCAAGGAAAGAGAAGCACAAAAACCAGCATCAGAGACACTCCAGTTTCTTTTCTTGTTTATCTGCAAATTACTGACAGCAATGCCTTTGTATGTAAATCTTTACATTACTCCTCTTTCAGGAATGGGGAAGAGGATGAAGGATTTTCTGCACAAACACAGGAATGGGAGGGATGCAAATGAAGCCAGGTGGCTGATCCCTGGTAAGACAAATATTAGATGTTTTCTGAAGAGCACATTGGTATTAGTACTCCTTTTTCAATTAAGCACAAGCTTCTTATATTTTTTCTTTCATAGGGAATTCTTAGAAGGAAGGGAAAAGACTGTTTGAAGCCTCAGAATTAGGTAACTTGATTCAACTGGTCGATATGCATGTTTAAAGTTGAGTCATATGGTGGAAAATCACCATGTTAAAAGAAATTGCCTAGTATATATGATGCATATATGAAATAAAGACCTTTGAGAACCTGCACTACTTCCCTGCTATTATTAATTCAAACTATTCCTGTATGAGTTTTTGTTAAGCAAACTTGGTATCCTGTTTTTTGTCTGGAATAGAGTTAATTTTCTTCTTAGCTGGTACAGTGCTGTGTTTTGGGTTTAATTTGAGAATAATGTTGATAACACACTGATTATTTCATTGTTGATAAGTAGTACTTACTACAAATCACAGATTTTTGAGTTTCCCATACTCTGACAGTGAGCAGGTGCACAAGAAGCTGGGAGGAGCATAGCCAGGACAGTTGACCCAAACTGGCATACTCTATACCACAGAACGTAATGCCCAATATATAAACTGGAGCCAGCGATCACTACTTTGTGACAGACTAGGCATCAGTCAGCAGGTGGTGAACAGTGGTATTGTTCATCACTTGATTCTCTTGGGTGTTATTTCTCTCTCTCTCATGTTTTCATTACTCTTATTATAATTATCATCACCATCATCATTAGTAGTAGTATTACAACACTTGCTTAGACTTTCTCTGAAGATGACACGGATGTCCTAAACAGTTTAAAATACCAGAATGTTCTGATCTAGCACACAATACAAATTTCTTTTATCTCAGTTCAGGTCTCTGCAGATTAACAGGGGAAGAACAGCTCAAGGTTAGCATACCAGCTCAGGATTTAGAAGATTCAGAAATGGGTCAGTGTTAGAGACTGAAATATTATCGTTTATGACTTAAACATTTTCTTAAAGGACTTTTAAAACTGTATTACAAAAGATGCAAGGAATACTACTGCACCCTGAATGGGGCCCTGACTGAAGCCTTACACGGCTCGCTGATGAAGATAAGATAAAGTAACAACTCCGGGCTGGGGACATTCACAAAGCACAAGCTTAACACCTCCAAGGTGGAGACCACAGCCTCAGGGCTATCAGCTGCCAGGCTTGCACAGACTCCCTGCACCAGAGGGTGGAGGGAGGAGAAGCTTTGGGTGTGTGTTGGAAATGCCTCTGGTCAGAGGCCCAGTCACTGCCCATCCTCCACTGTGCAGAGGAACCCAGCTGAGGGCTCCTCACGGGAGGAAGGGGGGTGAAGGAGGGGGGAGAAGTTTATCCACAGCAGAAGGGGATAACATGGCCCATCACAGGGGTCCCTCTCAAAGGGGTCCCCAGACCCTGCACCAGAAATGATGCAACAGACCCTGAGTGTTGCAAGGGACAGTGTCAAGCTAGCCCCTGCAAGAGGAGGCACGTGGGCGTTCCCACCTGGCCCAAAGTGTATATTAATCCATGGGATTCTGTACTCCTCAGCATGGCGTGGCATGGCGTGTGGTGGCGCGTGGCGGCGTGTGGTGGCATGGCCACAACAGCGACCGGGGACCCTCACCACCAGAAGACCAGATGGAAGGGAGCAACGAGATGCTGTTGGGACCCTCGGATGGGTGATATGCTTCCATCTAACCCTGTCACCTCTCCCTGTTCCCCCACCCCCCACGCACACTTCTTTTTTCTCTTTCTTTCTTTCTCTTTCTTTCTTTCTTTCTTTCTTTCTTTCTTTCTTTCTTTCTTTCTTTCTTTCTTTCTTTCTTTCTTTCTTTCTTT